>NC_133776.1:46730979-46771683 GCF_003597395.2 Chelonoidis abingdonii | reverse complement strand
TGGATGGTGGCAGCGAGATAAGATCCAAGCTGGTAATTAAGCTTGGAGGTTCATGCTAAGCACCCAGATTTTGGACGCTAAGGTCCAGATTTGGGAAAGAGGCTTATGATAGGGAGTCATCGAGACCCCAAACTACCATTAATGGCCCACAATTTGCATAATTACAATAGGCCCTCAGTTATATTTCATATTCCTAGTTTCAGATACAAGAGTGGTACATTTATGTAAATAGGATGATCACATTCAGTAGATTATAAGCTTTGTAATGATACTTTACAAGACACCTTTTGCATGAAGCATATTCCAGTTACATTATATTCACTTATTAGCATATTTTTAGAAAACCATATAGACCGCAACATCAGAAAGGCTATATATAGATTCACAGACTCATAGGTCAGAAGGGACCAATATGATCATCTAGTCTGACCTCTTGCACAAAGCAGGCCACAGAACCCTACCCATCCACTTTTATAACAACTCCTAACCTATGTCCGAGTTATTGAAGTCCTCAAATTGTGGTTTGAAGACCTCATATGTTTTTTCTTCCATCTTGCCGCTAATCCAGTATTCTGATACAGAGCTCTTAAAACAATGGGAGCCCACTCAGGTTTTTGCCATGACCACCTGATCTCTAGGTTAGGACGGATGTCCCCAAATGGTTACTTTAATTCTAAAGTGAACAGCATGCTTGAGAAAGAAGGAAGGCAGCTCTGAAATGTGAAGTCAATGTATCACTTATTTGCAGAACAAGTGCAGCAGTGATGGTAGCCATGTAAACTGCCAGCAAAAGCTGAGTGTGCCTTAATCCTGTTCATGAGGGAACCCTCCCAAGGATGAGATGCTGAGGCGTCATGCCTACTCAGTTGGTCTCTCCAGAGTTTGATAATAAGGAAAACCGCTTGGTGTTAAGTATGATGTGGATAGCGGCCACTAGGAACTGGGCTGAAACAGCTCATAATGCTCTACATAGATCATTGAACAGCTGTGAAATGGTGACAACTTCTGCTTACTATCAGCAAGTCCATCTTTGGTCCATAGTACATTTTTAATCGTTATTTAGGGACACCTTTACACGTAGATGATGCAAAGACTTCATTGCATTTTAAAATTAAGACTTGCATATGTATTTAAGGTAAGATAGTTTCCATCAATGATCTGCTGACTGTAGTCAGTTGTAACTGCTGATTTAAATTTTAAAATACTATTTCCCCCAGTTAGCACTATAGAGCTATTACAGCCATGGGAAGGTCTCTGGAATCTATTCTGACTCATGCATAATCAACAGAATTGTCAATTAAATCCTAATTGCTGAATCTTTATTCCTGCTGATGACCAGCCCATAGCAATCTCAGCTTGACTTTCAGATTCCAGGTAGCACTCGCAGCTCTACCATACTTGCTCTCAAACTGAGAACTTGTTATGGAATCCTGCACACGCACACAGAGACTCACAATCCCATTCTGAGTCACTTTCCACGCTAAACTCTGTGTAGCAAAAATAAATTATGCTCAAACATGTCAGAATTTTTATATTTATGTTCTTAAATTGCCACATATAATTTAATCAACTAAGGCAACCTAAAAAAAGTAGGTTGACAGATTGCTCTTCTACCTACCAATAGTTTCAGGAGTACATAACTGAGCAACAGGATGCTGACTGAGATAGAGTCACATGATCCCATGGTTTAAAACATAATAACGCTTTGTAAGGTGCTTGACGTCTACAGAGAAGGACTGCTATATAAAATGCAAGATGTAAAATATTACCATTTATTGCAAGCTTCTCTGCAGCTTTTGATTAGATTGAGCATTTTAGGTGCTCAAATCTACAGGGAAACGGAGGCACTGAATTTAAGAACTCAACTTTCATAGTGCCCCACTGATTTTTGGTACTAGATTTGACAGCTCTGGCGCCTAGTTGAGCACTCACAGCTCTAGCTGAAGTCAATGGGAGCTAGATTAGAAAAGCTGAGAGCAAGGGAAAATTCACAGCACTTCAGTCCAAAGATATCAAATAATGCAAAGCAAAAATTTGGCAGAAGTTTAATCTGTGAAATGTAGCTTATTTGATTTCTCTTTAAGTGAGGAATCCTATCATTCCAGTTTTCGGTGATAGTCGAATAGTTTCCTTCCCCCCATAGGAATCAAACCAGGTCTCAAACTTCCCATGTTCTTGTGCCCTTGCTCCCTCTTATATAACTCAGCACAATGTGTAACAAAGTGCTATTTTATGCTTTAAGAGCAAACAATTTCTTCTGAGGGGAAAAACAAACAGGATGTGTTGTTTTGGGTAACTCTGCCTGTGGTGACAGTACAAGATCTCACCCTTATGACTACAGTAATAGAATTTCCTCCAGAGAAAATGTTCTGATTCATAATACACCTCTTAGATTCTTCTTGCTTAAAACATTTTGTCCACTAACATTTATTTTACCACTAAGCACACATCTAACTTAGGCTTTGGTTGACTCCCCTGTTGTGTATTTTTTTTTTACTTCAATAAATCTATTTCTTTCCAAATATGCTTTACATAAAGATTCCCAGGCTCATTATTTTTCAGAGCCAGAGCCAAACAGTAAATCAACTTCTTGGGTGTTGTGAGAACGAGAGATAATGTCCATATCTGTTGAAGCCAAGGCTCTATTTTATTGTGGCATCTGGACACAAGAGAAAGAAACTATTTGACTATCCCTGAAAACCGGAATGGTAGGATTCCTCACTGATCTTCTTCCTTCCATAAGTTATAACTAGCCTGAGATACATCTCCTGGACTTCTTCCTCTTTGTTAATATAACCAAATTCCAGAGCACTATGGAAAATAATATTGCTGATCACACAGTCATAAATTAGCCTCAAAAAATGAACAAACTTGAGGAGAGACTCACTGCCATTTCTAAAGAGAGGCTAATAGTTCATAGCTTTAAATAATCTCTCCTTTAGATGTTGGGGTGATTGCTCTTCTCTGTACTTCATTTCAGGTGCCAAACACAGAATTTCAAGATGCCCTAACATTAATTTCTGGAATAAAAGACACATGACCAAAAATTCCTGTAGGTCTTCAAACAAAATTGTCCAGAATCATAAATGTGTTGACTACATTAAGTTACATCTGGGAAAAAAGTAACCAAAAACTGCAGTCCTCAGACACGCAAAATTCCTTGTGGGAGTTTTGCCTGGGTAGGAACTGCAGGGCGTGGTTTTTGGCATGGACTATATAATCCTCCATCTCATAGCCTAGTCTTGATGGGCCAATCCTGTGGTGGAGAAAGTCTTAAGAACTTAGGCCACGTCTACACTACGGGATAAAATCAAATTTGCTAAAATCGGTTTTATAAAACTGATATTATAATTTCAATTTCATGCGGCCACACTAGGCACAGTAATTCGGCGTTGTTGCGTTCCATCGCTCCGAATGCTAACGTCGATTCTGAGCGTTGATTGGTGGGGCACTTCCGATAGCTATCAATAGTTCCCGCAGTCTCCCCGCCCCTGATTCAGGGTTGAATCTAATGTCACAGGGGTCTGGGTAAATAGTCGTCATCATTCCTTCCTCTTGGGAAAACTCAGCTGACATCCTTTTGGCGCCCGTTTTTCCCTGATTCCTGCAACAGCCATGCACGGACATGAGCCCTCACTTTGTTTCGCACAGGTGACTGGATGCCGCGCATGAAGGCCGATTACTCCATGGCCTACAACAGCACATTCCTTGCTTTTGCAATGATTAGCAAGGAGATGGTTAGCGGTTCGTTCTGTACCGTCTACTGCCGGATGAAACTGGTATGAGATGACGGTATTCTCCCTCTCTGTTACGTCCGCTGCTATCATGTGCCCCTGGCTTGAAAATTTTTGAAAGCAAAATTGGGATTGACTCCTATGGGACTGAGTCAATCCCTCCCTTATGGTTTTAAAAATAGAGTCCAATCTGCCTAGAATAAAGGCAAGTGTATTAGAGAACCAGTTGTTCAGAGAGCACAGCTGCTCCGTGTCAATATTTCACAGGGGTGCCCCTGCAACACCGCACACCGTTGCTTTCCTCCTCCCCCCAACCTTCCTGGGTACCAATGGCAAGTGTCCCCCCCCCCATTTGTGTCATGAAGTTTGTTTAGAGATGCCAGGAATAAGAAACAGAGAACTGTTATGAGATAAAAATGGGGGGAGAGCACTTGAGGCAGCCTCCAGGCTCTATGGACAGTCCAGCAGTACGGAATCTTTTCTTAACACAGGAAGGGTAGGGGCTGAAGCCCCAGTCTGCGATGATAGAACGTTACCAAGCCGTTCTGTACCACCTACGAAACTGGGGTCATTCCCATTTTTACCGCAGCACCCCCGGCAGCCCTCACCTGAGCCAGCCAGGAGCACTTACGGGTGAATGGCGATGACGATATCAAGTCATATGTACTGTCTACCACCGGGAGGGAGAGAGCGGATACTGCTCTTCACTGCGCCAGCATCGTGTACCAGCAGCACAGTACACATGAGGTGACATTGAAAGTATCAAGGAATATTTCTTTCCCTTTTCTTATTGTGGTGGTGGGGGTAAGAATGAGAACGCTGTTCCCGTGACCAACAGCCAGACACTGTGTTTGAACCTACAGACATTGGGTCTCAGCCAAGAATCGAAATAGTTTTCAGAGATGCTGTGGACTTGGGATAGCTGGAGTTCTCCAGTACCCCCCCCTCCCTCCATGAGTGTCCATTTGAGTTCTGGCTTCCCGTTACGCCTTGTCACGCAGCGCTGTGTACACTGGAGATATTTTTGAAACGCTATTTGGCTTTCGTGTTCTGTAACGGAGCGTCTGATACAACGATTTGTCTCCCCACTACACGATCAGAATCTAGTATCCCGTACGGTCCATGCTGAGCTCTTTTTGGATTTGAGACTGCATCGCCACCCGTGCTGATCAGATGTCCCGCTGGGCAAGCAGGAATGTAATCAAAAGTTCGCGGGGCTTTTTCCTGTTTACCCTGCCCGCTGCAGTCCGAGTTCAGATTGCTGTACCAGAGCGGTCAGTGTGCACTGTGGATTCCACCCGAGGCCAATAATGTCGATTTCCGTCCACTAACGTTAATCGAAACTGTTGAATATCCGAATTTAGCGCTATCCTCTCGTCGGGGTGGAGTACGAAATCGATTTAAAAGAGCTCTTATATCGAATAATGGGCATTGTATGTGGACGGTAACGATGCGTTTAAGTGATTTTAAGCGGGCCATTAAATCGATTTAATAACGCGTAAGTGTAAGACCCAGGCCTTAGACAGATGTAACTTTGTCACCCAAAAAGTGTATCTGATTGTGGTGTGTATGCTGGAACAGTGAAGCATCCTGTGGTAGTGCAAAGGGGCCACAAATGACCTTAGGCCAGGGCTGTGTGAGTAGCAAATGCAAGTCCCAAAAGGGAGGCCTATTGAAAAATGAGGTATGCTCCAGGCAAACTGCATCCATGTTCATCCGGAATGGCACAGGGAAAGGTTACATTAACTGGTGCATGTTAAGGTAGCCCTAAGATACACTCACAACACTGCAGCCATCAAAAGTCATGCAACGCACCCAGTCAGAATGACAGAATCCACCTCCAACAAGAGCCAACCACCACCCCAAGGACAGCATCTCAGTTGTGGCCATTGTTGCACTTCACCATCTGGCACAGAACTTCCATGGACATAAGCACAGGGAGGCTCTGAAAAATACTCCTTCCATCTCCAATAGCTCTGAAATATTAATAAACAAAACCTCACTTCAGCCCCAGGAGGTATGGTAAATACTACCTCTTGCTTATAGAAAGAGAAACTGAGGAATGCAGATATTAAGTGATTTGTTTATGGCTATGGAGGAAATTCATGGCAGATCTCCTGGCTCCCAGTGCTTTCTCATTTCCTTTCACTGAGAGCTGTGCCAGCAATAGAAACTGGGAGGTAGGTGCTTCCTCACAGGGACTGATTAAGGGCAGTACATACCAATGCAGAAGCAAGTGTTCAAGCAGCAGGGGAGGGAGCAAAGTATGAAGAGAAGAATCTTTGAATGAACCAAAGCCTCAGTGTGACCCAAGTGCAACATAAAGACTCAAATAAAATAAAATAAATTCCAAAAGGCAAATAAAAACACCCAAAATATTTGTTTTTTTTCAAAATCATGATTTTGGGGGCGAAACTCATGAGTTTATAATATCACTAACTCCAGGCATTCAAATTGCTCACTTCTGATGTATCTGATTCTGGCACTGTGCTTCTAGTGGGAATAAAATGTTGTGCCATAAATGTGCTCATTAGTCTGCCATGGACAACAAAAGACAAGTGCTTATAGCCTTTCTACCTCACAACCTTGTCTGTCACTAAAGAGAATCTGAAATGTCCAAAAGCCTTATATGTCACAGAAGAATGGAGTTGGCAGATGAAAGCACACTACCCATCAGAAGAAACATGCAGTATGGTATTCCATAGCTCTCTTCTGTTTCCCTCAGCATGGTGGCCCTGAACAAGTATCTGAAACAGACAGCTACCTCTCATTGGATTTCCTCTCTGCATGAGCAATGCCAGAGGGTTAAAAGTTTGTGCTCTCTGGGAGAGGAGACACAGACAGCTATCACAGGGAACAAATCCACCCCAACCTGCTTTCCAAGAGGTTCACCTCAAAAGTACACTGGTGGAGAGAGACTCCTGTCTCAGTCACAAACTCCATCTTGCATGTCACATACAGTGTCCCTGCTTTTTCTCTGCCTCTTACTATGTCTCGAGCAAAGCTGTCACACAGCACCAAAGCTAGATAAGCTAGAATTATGTCATGAATTAGTGCTGACCACAAATTACCTGACCACAAAGCCAATGTATCTCAGAATTCTAAGGAGCCAGAAGATAAAAGCCATTTGCAGGCATAGTCCGTTTAACATTGCTAGAGAGAAGCAGAGTATCTTAAGAGCTTTAATTCAGATTACCTCTCTGTGCAGAGAGGGATAGTTTGGTGGATTGAACACTAGCCTGCTAAACCCAGAGTTGTAAGTTCAATTCTTAAGAGGGCCATTTAGGGATTAGGAGCAAAAATTGGGGATTGGTCCTGCTTTGAGCAAGGGGTTGGACTAGATGACCTCCTAAAGTCTCTTCCAATCCTGATATTCCATGTTTCCTGTCATTTAACTACTGCCTATTTCATCATATTAACAGTAAGAGGTTACCCCACTGTAGAGTGTATTAGCCTTTAATATTTCCTGTTGATTCCACAGAAAGTCATCACTTCCATGCACTTAACTTGAGGCTAATATATCTCTCTAAAAACATGGTCCTAATCACTGAGAAAGTCACCCATTTCAGAAGTATTTCCCTGAAGGCCAACAAAAGCAGCTTTGTACACCAAACAAGTGAGCAGATTGGTTCGTTATGTTTTTTTAGACTGTATTTGAGCAAAGGCATTAAAATCACAGATTCAAAGTGGGATGTTTAAGATCAGAGCAAGAGACAATGATCTTAATGTATGATGTAGAAAGAAATTATGACTGGAATAAAGACATACATACCTAGTTTGCTACTTGTCAATTTCACTCGTTAAATAAAAGAATTTGACCAAAAAAAGAGTTAATAATTGAGCGATCTTCCAGAACATGGGAGTCTTGGAATGAAATCACCTTTTGATAGGGATATTTTTAGTCATATAAAAATGTTAAGAGCTGGGTGGAGTACATTTTAATGAATTAGAACTAACTTCTCAAGCAAATTAGCTTTTAAGTTATCCATGTAATTTAGTATTAAACAACTGCTTTAGAAATCATTCATTTGCTTACGTTAGAGACCTCACTGACATTAGTAATTCCACTGGCTTCATAGAGGCAGTTGCTTCCATTCTCAGCAATGTGAGGAGAATAAGGCAGAAAGGATATAGTGTAAGGCTCAAGTCTAACCTCAGGTATAATTTAACGACATTCTGCACTTCCTTCTAAGAGAAGGATGACCTAGGGCTAATGATGCAGTGTATTATAAAACAAATAGTAAAATATATTTATAATACTTAGGTACCATTTTTTTCTCTGAAGTAGGACCTACTTTTTATGTATTAAGCTCTCACAGACTAGGCATGGTCCTTTCTACTAGACAAACTTTGATTTTTCCACATTGGCCTGGAGCTGAATTCAAGTATGTTCGACAACAGTCAATCAAACTTACCGCTGCTTTACCATGGGGTGAATAATGGCCTGGTGGTGGAAAGCCCTGATGGAGGAAAATATAATGAGGTTGGTCTGTGGCAGCACAAAAGCCATAACTTTACTATGAGGAGATCTATAAGTGGCTCCAAAAGTGGGAGATACTAAGCCAAAAGGAAGGTATGGCCCAGGTTTCTAGCAAACTGGTTAATCAAGCCACTTTCCTCAGTCTGCCAGTAGGACAGCTCCTAGGTACCCAAGCAGATTTAAAGCTGTCTTCCTCAGAGCTCTCAATTAGCAGAACTTCAATGACAGGTAAAGTTGGAAAAAACATCCTGCCTTTCTCAGGGACGATTCAGCTCTCAGGTGCAATGAGTCAGGTTGGTACCACAGCATTACATCTCCTTGTGCCAGATTTGCTGAATTTAGCCCTGTGGGTTTTAGCTTATGTTAGACAGACCCCTGGTAGAGTGTCCTGATTTGTGAATTAGCATAATCAGCAATGCAAACTCACTGCAGGTGAGAACAGCACATGCTAGTTATCTGCTGCAGCCAGAGCACAAAACATTATGTTCTTGTGCAATGGAAACATAAAACTTAAAAGAAAACTTCCATGGATGAGAATTTCAAAGGAAGCCTAGAATTCAGACACATCTACCAGGCCTGGGCAAGAGCAGTCAGACTCAATGGTTAGAACCGTGCTGAGGAAACCAGCACTAAGGTTGGAGTCAGGAACCAGGATCAGGGCAAGGGCAAGAGCAAGGCTGGGGCAGGACAGAAGTAGGGCTGGTGCTGATTCAGGACAGGAGCAAGAGCAGTCGTAGCTGTGGGTTCAAGCGTTGAGCAGCCAGTAACCTGCTGTTGCTGACCATAAAAGCACAAGCTCTGCAAAGCTCATTTATCTGCCTGGAGGCTGGTCTGACTAGTCCTCAGGCTCAGCTGAAGATGTTCAACCCTGACAACATCTTCCATTAAAATCTCTGTTACTTTAAATTGGCTGGCTATTCCTAGATTATAACAGAGGTAAGACTACCTATTGCATAGGACCCCCCACCTCTCAAGCTACATCCAGAGCCACTGCAGCAATCCTGCTGGTAGCACTGTAAGTCAGCAGGAGCACCATGGTCTAAAAAAGAAGGCACATCTCCAGCCCCCAGCGCACCTCCTGACACTTAGGAGTCTCAAACTTCCAGCTGTTCCCCACAACCAGTACAATGGAGAATAGCAAATTCCCTGCTACTTCTTCCTGGGGAGGAAAAGAGTACGGCGATTATCTGCTGTTCTCCTGAGGAGTGTGGATCAGTGCAATAAACAGTGATCTCAGCAGCTGCATTCTGCATGGACGGGAGAGAGTAGATGTGCATTTTAGGAGGGAAGATGTTACAGATTGGATGGGAAGCCTGGACAAGAATCATTGTCTGGAGGGAAAGAGCATATCATAGATGAGTTATGAAGGAGGAAGCTGAAAAATTTGGATACAATCTGAATGGGGTAGGGGAGAGGGGAAAAGTGGGAGAAGTTGAAGATGACTTCTAAATTATGGGTTTGGGTGACTGGGGTGAGGTTGGTGATAACAGTGACTGAACCGGGGGAGGGGAGAAAGTTTGTGAAGGAAAAAAGGGGTGAGAGTTGGCCATGTTAATATACATTGATGACAAGACGTCTAAGTGGCTGAGATGCAGGACTGAGTTTATGAAGAGGGATCAGAAGTAGTAAAGGAGATCTATGAGCCAGTAATTGAAGGCACGGGAGCAGATGGGGGCGGGGCAGGGCGGGGAGCTGGGTGAAGGAAGAAAAGAAGTAGACCCCAGGGAGAGTGAGGCAGAAAAAGAGCCACCACAGAATGGCACAGATGCAGGAGAGGACAAGATTCCCCCCACTGAAAACATCAGGGGAAGATATCATAAGATCCATTTGTGGAATCGGACTTCAGTATGGTGACTTCACTTGACTTCCATGCTAAACCAGAAATATCTAATGCTCCCAATATTCCCGCCCCCACTTTAGCTGCAAAAGTTGTGGTGTCCAGAAAATGTTCTGCCTTATTAATGAGAAGCCAGCAATCACAACATTTTAGTGGTAAATCATTGCCTCTGGAGAATCTGATTACAAAGCTTTACAGTACTCCTTATGAATGGGCTTCCAACCTCAAACTCTGGCCAGAAAAACTTTTTTGTGAGCAGCTCTGACTGGACTGGATGCCTGCCACTGCCGCATCCATTAAACACACACAGCAGACCAAATTCACTATGTAACAGAGAAGAAACTCCCATTGAAACTGGTGGGAGCTGCATTATGTAACTGAGCAGAATTTCGCCCAGCTCACCAGTTAATATGTCAAATAACTCACACTGCTAAATACACACTGGGCTTTCTTAATCAGCCGAGTTGGCACTCTATAGTACCAACAGTGACATTTTTGCATTTGGCATTTTCTGCTCCTGTGCTTTATCATATTTTCCACTACAGTGTCAGGAAAGATTTCTATCCTCTTCAGCTGAAAGAAGCCAGATAATGAAAGAAGCCAGAGAAGCCAGAAGCAGATAAAGCCCAGTACTTTTGTTATCTTTAACTTTATAAAAAGGTTGTTATGCATTCTGCCTCAGTCTTCTACTAGACTAAGCACAAAGTTCAAATGAGACATGCATCTTGCTTCGTCGCTGTCCCTCCATCTCTTTGGTCAATAGCCTATCAATGTGGCGATTAGACGGATGTCAAATATTCACTTCACGTTTGCCTCTCTTTGAGCGCATGGTGCAAAAAATGAAGTGTGTGTGCAATCGTCAAGAACCCCATTTGAAGTGCAACTGTTTAAACGCAGCTGTTCAAATGCACCTGTTTGAGGTATGTTGGTTGGTACTGGTCACACGGTACTAGATACAGCTCCCGGATAGGGAGACATTACTTCCCAAGGTCAGGAGATGCAGCAGAAGCCATTTTACCTCTGTTTCTCTAAAGTAGTCTGCAACTGGGAGTTCCCCAAAACACTTTATTTATTTATTTATTTATTTATTTTAAGGAAAGCCTTTCTGCCTGCAGCTTTCCCAGCTTTTTACACTCAAAACAGCTTAGGTTACGATTAGACAATATTTCACATTTTATAGTTGTTCATCACAGTAGTACAATATAACCATAACCTGAAAGCGATGCCCTCAGGAGATTCTGGTCAGTTGTGCCTAGGCCATTAAACCAAGCCTAGTATATCCTCTAATACAAATTGAGGACTAGCTTCCTGGAAATATGAACAACAAATTAAACTGCTATCTTATTTAATCCCCCCCTTGATTACGTAGCCAGGGAACTGAATGGCTTTTAAACTACTTGTCATTTTACTTCACGCTCAAGCTTAGTGTAGAGTCTTCACTATTGGACCTTATCCAAAGAGTATCTGCAGTAACATGAATACTGTACGTGCTAAGTATTTAATGAGTGACCATTGTAAAATAGGAAGCTAACACCCTGAGGAAGATCAGAGGTCTTCTCTGGGACAAAACAGCTCTCTCACACACAGCTCTAAAGTTTACATTGCAGTTAGAGCTGTCTAGCATTTTCATATTCTTCAGATTTGACTTCCAAAAAAAGTCATTAAATGGCTTTATGCATCAAAGCCACACAAAATCTCAAAGGCTCCTTTCAATCACAATATCCCATTCCCTGATAGAAATCGGAGTCTTCCCTGCAACATTTGTAGTGTTAGGATTTGCAAAATGTGAACACACAACTTGGGGCGGACTTTACTTGTAGTTACGAATACATTGCACACCTCGAAGTTGCAATCTATTGCTCAACTATGGGAGAGAGGAATTTCCATTTGCTGGAAATACAATTAAATAGCAAACATTCAGCATCAAAGTTAAAGATGAAATCCACCAAAGGGGACGGAACGGGTCTGAGCATTGTGGAGCTTGGCTGCTGGAGCCATGGTGCTGAAGTGGACTAGGAAGACCCCAGGTCAGAACCATGGTAGTTTGTACAAGCAGCCTTTGGACTTACGTGTAGCGCAGACGTACTGTCAAATGTGCAGAGGCCACAATGGAAAATGGGGTTTGGAAATGGACATAGGAAGAGACACACTGTTTTTGATTCTTGTGGATCTTAGTTTTGGCACATGCCTTTTTATCTGATTTGGCAAATGTGTGGCTGTACTGGGAACAGGGCAAGGTTTTTGCTAGCCATGTATCTCACCTATTTCCTTACTTATGGTTCAGGGTGAAAGACTTGCTTTCTGCAATAAAATGCAAACAGCACATTGTAGTCTAGAGAACAGGCTCCTATACAGTGTGTCTGGAATATGCACAGGAAGACAAGGGGACACTTCCTGCAGATGCTGCCACAGGAAGAAAGAACCCCCTGCAGAGTTAAGTTCCCAAATTCAGGATGCAGCTTCTCTCTTTCCTTCTGAAGTTTCTTATCTTAAGATTCTCCTTCCTGATAAGAGGTTGAGCCAAGCAATGACTGTTTAGAATGCTTTTTATGTGAGGCAAATAAATGCAACATTCCTGTTACAGCCTCCATGTCCCCACCCCACTTCTAATTCCTTGACTTCTTGCCTTTGGAGGGTGCACAATTCCCGGGCACTAATGGCAAGGCCCAAAGAGTCATAAAATTTGACTGTCAGAGTAACTAATTTATATTCTTTAAATGACTCTCATAACATCTCCTTGATTAACCCTTAGGGCACCAGCATTTTCCAGAGTTTCAGCCAAATTAAAGCTAAGGAAGACATATGACCACAATCCCCAAAGAGTTCAGTTATGTATAGTACTGAGATGTGGGGCCTAAGTGATGAGAAAATAGGACCCAGCATTTTCTCAGCATAACCACAGTAATACAAGGAGACTGGATCTAAGCTAGAAATACTTGGTAAAATCTACTGATACGAAGTGATTTATAACTGGCATAAGATATATATATATATATATATATATATATATATTTTAAAATAAAATCAATTAGTACCTCAAATGAAAATCGTTTACCTTTCCTGGCTGAGATAGAAGGTCCTTTAATGTTCTCTGGAGACTTCATCAGGACCTGCCTTATTCCACTACTCATGGCTGGTGCCAATGGACAGTGTGCTGTATTCTGGAAATGGAACCCTGCCAATGTGCAAGCCCATAGCTTCACAGCTGTGTGTCAGTTCAAGAGGGCAAGGTTATTCCTCCATCACTTTCTACAGTCTGCCAGGCTTCGCCTCCCCTTGGGAATTTGGGGAAATCAATGAGATCATTTTGCCTACAAATCCTTAAACTCTGAGCATAAAATGTGTGGTCCTGCTGGAAATTCTAACCTGCAACCATTCCAATCCATTTTTACTATCACTAGCATATTATGGCTTCCAGGATCAGCAGGATGGATGTAGCTGTTGTGCCCCAGGGTCTCACCTGTTTGCTATTCTGTGCAGCTCTAAATTACACTATTTTTTAAATGCTGGGTATAACTTTACACAGATCTCTCCACACTCAAGTTCAGAATATTTAATCACACATCATACACTTCCTAATACAGCTGTTAGTCTGAAGCACACATATCACTGATGGTTGAGTGTTTAGAGCAAACCTCCATCCTTCCCATACAGCATCCTTCGGATCCTTCGCCACAGAATGAAGTCACACTGCTGTATCTGTGTCAATACAATCATCTCCATGACAACAGACTAGAATGTTCCAAATATAGACGTGTGACTTCATTGCACAGAGAAGGAAGAGATGCACAAAGGCCACAACTCTCCTCTGAACTAACAAGATCAGACAATCAGCTCGGCCGCCTAAATATTCAGAATTAGATTAAATCCAACATTTTCCTGAAGACATATCTTTTGTATTTTCTACTACAGGTTTCACTTGAGTTTCTGGAAAACATAACGGGCAGGATCAATTCAAGCACGACTGGGTCTCACTACAAAGAGTTACAACTGGGTCTCCAGCTGAAAAGCCCAAGCTACCTCCTCTATGCAGTGTCAGCTTGGTGAATGAGGATGGGGAGTAAAATGGGCAACATGTACACAGGGCTCAAGTGATGAGCACCACAGAGTGCTGTCTGCAGAGAGTGTCTTGTTCTTCACACTGTAGCACTACAGCCTGAGCAGTAAACATCACACAAGTATTGGGGACTCCCCCCATGATCGGTAAATTCTCTGCGGCTGGAGGACAGATAGCACTGTTAGAGCCAGTCCTGGTTTTATTTATTTATTTAAAATTAGAAATGGACTCAAGCAGCCAAATTCAAATCCAAACTATCAACACTCCTAAATTTGGGGTGTTTGGAACCAGGGTTCTGGCCCAGCTCATAGTAGAGATGGGGCCAATTTGAGAAATTCAGATGTAGGTCAGAAAGATGGTGCGGGTGTTTGGATTTAGATCTGAGCTTTTGGTTTGTTGCCCAGCCCTGCTTTCCTTTTCTTTATCATAGGGGCAATGGACAACAATCAAAGTCAGCCTGCTCCTTTTTATTTAGGCTTGGCAGGGGAGGGAAGAAGAGGGAGTATGAAGTTCATGGCACCTACTGGCATGGAAAGAGTAAGCAAAGTAAATGCGTCTCAAGCACCCTCTATGCCATGCTATCCGTTCTGCCTTCAAATGGAGAACGGATCTTCAGGAGATCTCCCAACCTGATGCTTCCTTATGTGCTATGCAGGGAGAGGAAGGAACAAGGTTGGACCAGTGTTTAAGAAAGAAGGTACCACTTAAATAATCTCCTTGGAACGGTCTTAAGTGCGTAACTATTGCTAGATTGCGTGTATATACACTCTTTGTGCACCACATGCTTGGTGACAAAGGACTCCATTCATAACAGAGGGCTGCCGTGTTTAAATTGGGTTATCCATGGAATTTACTCATAAGTGTCCATTCTCACTAGCACACTGGCCTTAACTTGGCTTTTGGGAATTAACAAATAACCACTGTATTGCAGCAGTGGAACAATGGGCAGTTGTGACTAACATGGCAGTTCTCTTCTATGCCATGACTTGTTTTTTATTGAGCACTGTAAATAGAGAGGCTAAATACAATCTGTGTGTCTGTGTGACAAAGTTCCTCCTCCACCTTGGTGGGTCCTGCGCTTATTGGCAGATTTGTTCACCTCAGTGTTCTTCCCCTCTTGTGGAACCCACAATCTGGGTCAGCTCCTCCTGTGTCTGATCAGGAGTTGCGAGGTTTGGGGGGGAACCTGGGCCCACCCTCTACTCCGGGTTCCAGCCCAGGGCCCTGTGGATCGCAGCTGTCTATAGTGCCTCCTGTAACAGCTGCATGACAGCTACAACTCCCTGGGCTACTTCCCCATGGCCTCCTCCAAACACCTTCTTTATCCTCACACAGACCTTCCTCCTGGTGTCTGATACACTTGCCTCCTCAGTCCTCCAGCAGACACTCTCTCTCACTCTCAGCTCCTGCCTTCTTGCCCAGCTCCCACACACAGCCCTCTCCTCCAGCTCCCCTGCGACTCTTTTAACCAGGTGCCGATTAGCCTCTTGATTGTGCTGCAGGTGTCTATTAAAGCAGCTATCTCTACTGCCTTCTAGAAAGATCTTATTGGCTCCAGTCCGTGATAACCTGGAGCAACTGCCATTTGGTTACCAGGGTACTAGGGATTTGTTTAGCCTGGGGCTAACATACCTGTTTCTCAGTACTTTACGGTAGCCATCTGGCCTTGCCCCATCACACTGTAAACACAGAACCATGGACATCTGGAGCTGGTCCAGCTCCCTGCACTGAGGCAGGACCAAGTATACCTAGATCATCCCCGACGGGTGTTTGTCTAACAGGCCAGCACAAACCTCCAATGATGGAGATTCCCCAACCTCCCTTGGAAGCCCATTCCAGAGCTTAACTACCCTTATAGTTAAAGAGTTTTTCCTAATATCTAACTTAAATCTCCCTTTGTTGCTGATTAAGCCCATTACTTCTTGTCCTATCTTCAGTGGAGATGGAGAATAATTGATAACCATCCTCTTTGTAACAGCCCTTAACATATTTGAAGACTGCTATCAGGTCTCTCACCCTCCACCCCACTCCCCACCCTAATCTTCTTTTCTCAAGACTAAACATGCCCTTTCTAACCTTTCCTCATAGGTCACGTTTTATGAACCTTTTATCATTTTTGTTGCTCTCTTCTGAAGTCTGCAATTTATCCTCAGATCATCTAGATACCTCAGGGTATAACCTCAGTACTTCCAGGTACTTTTTCATGCAGATCTATCTGCCCATAGTCAGGATCCATTTCTGGTGGACCTCAGAATATGGCCTGGAATTTGCCTAAGGCTATGGCTTAGGTAACAGCCTGCACTACTATCAGAGGGGTAGGTATAACAGTTACCAAATCTCAGTTCATTAGTGGTTTAATTCTGCTAGATGCTAAGCACCTTCTTAATGTTTTTCCAGGGACTCCAGTAGCCACTGGAATCAATTTGGAAGTGAGGACACGCAGAATAGCTGAGGAGATGCACAGTAATGTCCATGCTCAGATTCATGGACCAAAAAGGGGGAAGAGCTGCCACTGTTTTACACAGAATGATTTATCTGTGGATACAACAACCAATCAGAATAGGACAGTAAGAAACAAGGGGAGATTAGAAGTATTACAACAAGACCAACACAAAAAATATACAATCTTACTTTTACACTAAGCAAATCCAAGCCTACAAATTCCAATTTGCTTCTCCAGTTAACATTGTTTATTCAGAGCTCTAGGCCCCACACAGGTTTTGAAAGAGCATATACAAGTTCCAGTGTATCAATAGCCACATGACTCTACAGCCTCACTAAACTGTGCTTCTTCAGTCCACCTCATATCTACAAACTTCCTCTTCCACCTGTGCACTCATCTAGTCAACACACTGCCCCAGAAAAAGGCTGGGAGACCTGCAGCATGCTTCATGGTCAAAATATACAAGTTATTTAAAATTAAGCTTGGAAAGTATTCTTGAGGTAAAAGTTCTTACAGCAAATGCCCTTATACCAGCCCCCTCCACTTAAACAGAGAAGCTGGTACGTCAAGCAGCAAATGTGATCATAACTCCTATGGTATCCCACAAGAAAAAAGGCGGTCTCCTGGGGTAGTCAGGACCCAACGTAGTACTTTATAAGTCAAAATCAGCCCGTTAAACTTCAGCCAGAAATGAGCTGGGAGCCAGTGCAAACTATGCTACCCAGGTATAACATGCTACCGCTCAGAAGTACCTGCATTAGGCAGCTGCTTTCTGTACTAGCTGAAGTTTCCAGGAGTGGCCCTTTGTAGAGCACAACTCAGCTTTCTAGTCCGTAAGTGACAAAAACATGTGTGACTGAGGACAAACAAACAAACATGACAAGCACAGATTGATAAAGGTCCTCTGCACCTGCTGCTACCAGGTCAGGAAGCAGACAATGATCCAACACTATTCCCAGGCAGTGAACCGGTGTAACATCTACTGAAGCAGTTGACAATATCTTTGCTGCTTGTTCTTGTTACTCCCTCTGACTTTAAGAATCATCTCAGCCTTACCAGGATTGCATCTGAGCCAGACAGCTCTCATCCGAGCCCCACGCTCTGCTACACACTGAATAAATTGTTGAACTGCACCCTATAGGCCCAATAAGATGGACACTTCAGTTGCAGCTGCATAGTGAAAGAACTACTCTGCCCCAACACCTAACTAAATCCCTTAATACAGGAGTTCTCAACCTTTCTGAGTCCTCAGCCCTACCCCCGCAACATGCTATAAAAACTCCACAACCCACCTGTGCCACCACAACTGTTTTTCTGCATCTAAAAGCCAGGGCCGGCATTAGGGGATAGCAAGGAGGGATATTGCCTGGGATCTCACACCACAGGGGGCACCACGAAGCTAAGTTGCTCAGACTTTGGTTTCAGCCCCAGGTGGTGGAGCTCAGGACCTGGGCTACAGCTTTCTGCCCTGGGCCCCAGCAAGTCTAATGCCAGCCCTGCTTGGTGGACCTCTGAAACCTGCTCGCGGCCCCTCAGGGGGCTCTGGCCCCCTGGTCGAGAACGACTGCCTTAACAGACCAGTGTTAAATATTCCTTTCTGCTTTATGAGCTTTATGTTACATAATCGGATCACAAATTCAGAGTTCGGGTTCGGTTTAAGGTTAGAGTTAGAATTCAGAATTCTTCCCACCCCCTTTTCAGAAGTGGGCCCAGAAACTTAATTTTTTAAAAATCTGCAAAACTTGCTATAGATCTGATCAACAAGTTGCATCACTTCTGGTTTCTGTGTATTTTTAACTTAAGCAGGCTCTTAAGAATGATAAAACTACCAATTTCAAATTCTTACAAATCAGGGTTTTTTTCAGACAGACAAGACTTTTGATCCAAGGGGAACTCCAAGCCTTGAGGAAGGGTTGGAAAAACTTTAGCCTACTAGGGCCCCAAAGGACAGATGGGTAACCTCTGGTAAGCTTTTTGCAAGCATATAGGAATGTTTACAGGTTTTTATGTGTTTTCTCTGTAATGCTTTTACCTGAAGAAAAAGAGGTGCTTGCTTAGAAAGACCTGTGTGGTAGCTTGTAACTGCTGGCAATGCACCGTGAATAGCCCTAGAGAAGAAAGTTCTGCCCATCTGCTAGATCATGAAGAGGAGCCCTACATCAGTTTAAACTCAGGACACTTCTCCAAAAGTCCTTGCTTTGGCTCCTGGTCTCTGAAGAATCCAGTTTGAATGGGTATATGTGAGCCTTCCCAGGAGGTGGTATTGTGGCAGCCCTCCCCTGTGCAGTAGAACACAACTGGACATAGACCATTCATTTAATATAGTGGAACCCCAAAGATACTAACACCTAATTCAACAACGTCTCCCAAGAATATGGCAGGAAGTTGCCATATCTATCACACTAGCATCACAACAAAGTTTATGAACGAACGTATGATCTTCCCAGCTCCACAAACAAAATCTGTCTCTAGAATTACAGTGCACGTTATGTCCAGACTCTCCTCCCACTCTCAGGTTTCCACTGTATTTTTGCAGTCTTGATTAAAAACGAGGACAGCGCTGAACAGTTGAAATTATGCCTTATGAATTAAGATTCAGGCAGGACCAACAGCAATAGCTAAATGCTATTGCACTATATATATGATATGATCGGGGTCAGGCTCCACCCAAATCTGTGGTATGCACTGTAATATATCGCTTAAAAAAAGCCTGCTATTATACTTTTGTACACATGCACAAGAGTGGATCTTTCATGACACAGCAAAATTGATGCAGGTTGATATGCCTGATGGGTACTTGCTAAGCAGGTTACATTGACCCTGACTACATTCGTTATACGAATTCTGTTGTTCCAGAGCTGAACTCTTTACCTTTTTCTTACACTGTTAAGGATAAACAGGTCCCTCTTCCTCCCCCTCCACCTCCGAAGCACATAACACTACAAGGAAAATGCTCATTCTTCAGTGAGTGCATGCTAAAAATGCACATTGGCCCCAGCAATGGGGATAGAGCACACTGTATACTATAGTTCCTTTACTTCTTAAAGCCTTCTGTGTACTGCTATTTACAAATGCCAATGTGTGCCTTTCTGCAAGTGTCTCATCTGAGTCATGAACTTGGCCCATGCTCAGCTGAGGGCGTTCAGCATCCAGTGTGGGAATGTTTTGTTGGCAAGCAGAATGACCATCAATAACCTAATACAAAACACTCCCCTACCCCCGTTGTTGTGACAGAACAGTCACTGGGTTACTCCTCTTTGCCTACATTCATAAAGGCAGTCTTCAACAGGGAAGAGACATTTGTAACGCTAATTTAAAATTACCATGTGGAAAATGTTTCCATTATCAGGATGATAAACTCTTTCCCTGCTATCTCACTCCTACTCAGAAATACGTCTGTGCCTGCTGCTTTAAAACAAAAGCAGCCTTAACTTTAATATGTTTCCTTACTGTGTCATGAGACACGTTTGTTATATTGTGTTGTTCTGCGATAAAGCCAGTGAATTCTTGGTTCCTGTCCATCCCAAGACAAGCCTATCTTAGATTTTGCTTGGGTGTCTAAAAAGGAATCCTCCCAGGAGAATACATTCAAAATGGATTTACACTAAAATATCGGGAGCCTATAAAAGTAAGTCAGAGCGAAGCCTCTATACAGTCGTGGGGGGGAACAAGTTTAGACTCGGTCAGAAGCACTTCTGAGTGCAGCAATTGTATGATGAGTCCAAGATTCATAATTAAAGACAATACAGTACAATAGATTAGAGAGATTCCCTGATTGCTAACGCAGTTCCCTTCCACTGTACCTTACTGCAAGGCCTTTGAACAGTCTAAACCCGGTAGTCACTTTAATGGGCTATAGGGGAGGGAGGCCGCATAGCTGATTTTCTGCATCTCTTATTATCCCAAGCATCATTATCCAGGAGTGATGGAGACAAGAGCACTTCCCAATCCCTTTCTTGCATAACTGAGCTCTGCTACCCCACTTTTCACTCCAGCAAACATCTCTTACAAACCATGAACAGGCAGCTTTCTGTGCAATGCGTTACATCAGTGGCAATATTCCTATCATCATCATCATCATCCAGGGAATACACATGTTGTTACAAAACAGTCCTAGAATGCATAAACTGCAGCAGTTAACTTCTGCATCTTGCTGTCCCCAGATCTGTCTTTTCACTACTGACATCAGCAATAGCTTAATTTTATTCACTTCATTTAAAACATTCTGAGTCATAGCAAAGTGAAATTGTTCTGAATCAGAAAAAACAGATGCAAAATACATGTCTTGGTCATTTTCATATTCATTTCCAGAATAATGAATAAATCTAATGCACATTATGGCCTAACAGTCTGCATATTACTAGTTGAAAAAATGAAGCACTTTTTTTGTTACAGCAGCACAAAACACCCTATAACTTATGTGTGTAATGGTGCATATTTATGTGCATATCAGCATATTTCATGCAAATTCCAATATACGTGAATTACATTCATAAACGTTGTAGATTAGGTACAGTACAAAATTTGCATATAACAGGCCAAATATTCTGTCAACATCAAAACAGGCTTCCAAACTGTGCCCACAATTTGCATGCCTCAACTTGCATCCAACCAACTATTTGATTCAGAAACATGATTGCCATGTGCGTGCGCAAGAACTGCAGACACATTTTTAGAAGCCAATTTTCAAAATCGACCCTAATATTAATGCTCTCTAAAGACATTTAAACTCCTAGAATGCTGAGATTTTTCATGCTATCAGCTAAAAGAATGGTTATGAGGACATAGGGGTGTGTGTATATGTTTGCAGACTCTAAAGGGTTAAATTCAAATGTTCCAAAGAAATAAGAAAGAGACAAGTGTAGTGTTTGGATTTTAATGTTGATTCTCTTCCCTACCCTGTTTTGGAAATTATGAAACAAATGTGGCCATCTACAATTCTGCCAACAACTGACAACTACCATGCTTGTGATAAGTGACCTTTCTCCACAGGAGAACTATGGGAAATACCTATTGGCAATATACGTCTTTTAATGTTGAGCCGGTTAGAGAGAGAAACATCTCTTGAATACAGATTATGAAAAGGGCAAAAAATTATTTGGCTCAAATAACCAGCCAGAGTTTAGCTAAACCTCTTACTTTTAGAAAATGGTGCTGAAATTTTATGAGAACAGTTTCTCATTACAGAATATGCGAAAAACCAGTTTGCATAAATTAAGGACTACATCTCTATCCAGAATTGAAACCAAACTTGTTTAGAAAGCTGAAAAAATGGGGATAACTTTCTCCCCTCTAGGCTTTTTGTCGGAATAAATGGAAGGGCAGAAATACCATGAGAAAGGCTGGTCTTATGCTATGTTCCACCCAAATGAAATAAGGAGGTAATGAAAATATCATGAAGACTTTGTCTATGCAGGAGCTAAAGCCCTGTACATTAAACTGTCAACCAGAGCTTCTGAACTCAATTTAAACATTGTCTGCTCATGTCCACGCGTACTTAACAAGTCAGTTCCTGTTACAATGTCAATTCCCAGCTTGAAACATACTGGTAGATCAGAAACTCACTGGCACATGGAGCTGGCCCCTAGGAGCTCACATAAGGGTTCTCGAGAATATGGCAGAGTTTGGAAAGAGTTCAGTTACTCTGAGATAATAACTTAATAACATTCCAGATTGTACCACAGCATTAGCAACACTATTAACCTGAGCTCCTATGGGCCATACTCCAGGGGAGTTCCTGCTCTTGCCTCTGTGATTTCAGGGGACTGAAAGCAAGAACAAAAAATAAGGTTAGCTTCAGTTTTGTGTTGAATGGCTCCTGCTATTTGGGGCATTCAGTACATAAACTTACCATTGCAGTTCACCACGGAACTACAGGTACACTCAGATGAATAAAATATTGTGTAACATCCCCTTAACCTTCAGCACCTGTAGACACACCGCTGAACAGTCGGCTCTTAACTAACCCTATTCAGAGAGACGCTTAGATGAGACAGGATGCCAACTACTAAGCCAGCAGCCTCCCCAGATGAGCATGAATCATCCAAGGGCCAGCTAAATTTCTCTAATTCTTAAAATGTGTGACTATCATTATTATATTTCAACTGGACTTAGGCAAAGATACAGAAGCGGAATACCCTAGCTATACATGGATTTACAGTATCAAGGAGTATTGGAGAGAGGGGCTAGCCTGCACCATGATACCAAAACACACCAAACTCACTTTGAGTGGCTTTTTCCATTTTCCAATTGCCCAGAAAGGTTCAGGTCACAAGCACATCACTCTATTCTTATCACACTAGCAGGAGCGTATCTATTTCAGCCTCTCCTCTTATTTACAAAAAAAATGACTTACTTCCAACTTCCACAAGACCCAACAGCAAGGTATGTTAAATCACACACAGCAAGGTCTGAAAGGCGTGGGCAGAGGACAGGAAAAGTAACACACACACAGGCACACAGAGGGACATATTAAGATGGCATCTAGTACGAATTCAAAATCCACTTCCTCCCAACAAACCTATTCAGCTTTGAAATGCCCCCATCCCCTCCCCCACTCCTTTTGCCATCCATCCAAAATGGCCATCCTATCATATATGCCACTCTCTCCTTACCTCCTCACTCCAGCTTTCATAATCCAGCCCCACTTCATGTCCTCCTGCAGTCGCCAGCAGCTCTCCCCATGTCTTCACCAAATCCCAGTTTCTCTGCCCCCTCTTCATGTTTCTGGGAGCTCTACCCATTCACATGGGTGTCTATTGCTCCCTTGGACAGGTGTCTGCCTTCCCCCATGATTTAATCCCACTGCTTGATGCTCATGAGGCTGCTAGGACAGCAGGATGGAAGGGACAGCAAGAAATCGGATGAGTTTCAAAGTTGCTACAGCTGTTTTACCAGCTCCATGGCAGCAGTGCAAGGACTGTTCCATTTCCCCCACCTCTTGCTGGCACTCCCCCCCATCTGCAGGCCAGTCAGAGCCAAAGGGAAGTATAACCCTGGAAGCATAACTCCTCCCTCTGCAACCACAGCTACTGCAAAGTGGGAACTCTTCCCACCTCATCATCCCCAGTGCCTAACTGGGACATTCTGAAAAATAAGAATTTTCTCCTTTAAACAAAGAAGAAGGGAAATTCAATGCAATAGCCCCCATTAATGCATAGTTAAAACTACAAAAAGCCAAGGAATGCTTCACTTAAATCTCCAAAAATCAGCATTCACGCCACAAATGAGCTCCATTGCACATACATGCAGAAATGTTCTATTTTCTATTCTTGTTTTTATGGTTAAATATTTGACTAAATCACCATTTGTGTTGAAAAATATATCTAATGTGGAACACAGCCAAGTCAATTACATAGATTTAGTATTATTGTGATAACGTTAAATACAATTAACTCGGTTAGTGTTAATACACATGCCCTAAATATTTGACTAGGCTTCCCAGTTGCAGTTCAGCATTGGTTAATGAACAGTACCACTATGTAATTATCTGAAATTATCTCCACATCAATTTTACCTCATGGCCAGCAAGTCATCACCCCTAGGCTGAAGTATCCCTGCAATTCTTCCCAAAGAGTTCAGGATCTGTTTACCTCCTGCCTAACTCATTTGATATAAACTGTTGCACCTAATGAAAATCCAAGTTAATTTGGCATGGCTTGTTTCTTTAAATCCTGGGTTTGGTCCACATTTTAAGCACGTCAATTGATCGGTTAGAACACTAGTGGGAGCTACTTTGGCAGGTGGCTATAGAGCAATGGAGGGGAAATATATAAAGAAATACGTCTGGAGAGTTTGCGAGGATGGAGTTGATTAATCCAACTGAAATCTCCTAACTCACAGTGTGCCACATCAACTGTAAAACAATGTCAACATGCACTAGTGTATGCTTTGAGGCACGGAATGTATTTTTATTTATTTTATTTTTTTGTCTCTTGAAAAGTGCTGAAAGACTTTGAACTTTAAATCAATCTCCTGTTGTGTGGCCTCTTCAACTGGAACCGACTACATGACCCTGGAGAAAAGGGGTCAATGAAATTATACACTGTAGTCCACAAACACAGCTGCAGACATCACTGCTGCAGAGAAGGGCCATAGGAAAAAGAAAGATACCTCAAAAGGAAATCTCTCAGACCAAACAAGAAATATGCAAACAGTTTGCTGCAGCTCTGCTAACGGGTCCCTAGTCAGCAACAGTAATGCAACAAATGGGAAGAGAAATGAATAGCCCAACCCTCACTTACGCAGTTTTCTAGCAGTGAAACAATAACTCCCTGGTTCTTTCCCACCCCCCTAATTTTAAAGGACCATATTTCCAAGGAGGGGATATGTGGGTGTATTCAAAACTCCCACATGCACATACACAAACAAGTATTTACCTATGGAAATCTGGACACAGATGCGCAATTTGTGCAAGCAAATTGCAACACAGGCACAAAGGCAAAGAGGATTTGTCGTGAAACCACAGTGGCCTCTTTTAGTCAAAATACTGGTTTTCAATAATCACCACTTTCCTATGCTCTTTCAGGCCTTCAAAACATAGGACAAATGAATGGACAAGAAGCATTATTAATAAAGTGAAGGACTAAGCCAGCAACAAATGGACTAGAGAATCAAAAAGACTTACCCGCAAAATTGAAACTGAAAATATCAGTAAGCAAATCCAAACTCTTCAGCTGGATAATAAAATTAAAATGAATGGGGTTGGAGAGACATCCTAGTCTGAACAGAGTGCGTGCTGCAATACAAATTCTCAGCCAGGATATCTGGGTTCTAGTTCCCACGATACCACTTAGTCATTTATGGCCAAATGTTCACAAGTAGCTTTTCAAGATAGTTAAGTCCAAAGCAGACTGCAAGGAGTTAAAAAGAGATCTCAAAAAATTGGGTGACTGGGCAATAAAATGGCAGATGAAATTCAATGTTGATAAATGCAAAGTAACGCACAGTGGAAAACATAATCCCAACTATACACACAAAATAATGGGATCTCAATCAGCTGTCACTACTCAAGAAAAAGATCTTGGGATAATTGTGAATAGTTCTCTGAAAACATCTGCTCAGTGTGCAGTGGCAGTCAAAAAAGCTAACAGTGTTAGGAACCACCAGGAAAGGGATATATAAAAAGATAGCAAATATCATAATGCCTTGATATAAAGGCATGGTATGC
This sequence comes from Chelonoidis abingdonii, assembly GCF_003597395.2. Lineage (NCBI taxonomy): Eukaryota > Metazoa > Chordata > Testudines > Testudinidae > Chelonoidis > Chelonoidis abingdonii. The sequence goes on along the minus strand of NC_133776.1, from coordinate 46,745,963 downwards.
CCACACCTTGAATACTGTGTGCAGTTCTGGTTGCCCCATCTCAAAGAAAGGTATATTAGAGCTGGAAAAGGTACAGAGAAGGGCAACAAGAAGGAACTAGAGCAGTGTTGGTCCAACCTCCCCATTATGCCCTCGGTTCGGAGCATGAGGAAGGCAACTGTGCAGGTGCAGAGCAATGGACACAACTTGCTAGAAACCTCTGGTCTGAGGCACATGGAGTGCATGCGTACCCAAGTGTGGAATACACATAAGGACCAGCACTCGAGGAAGAATCAACCTTTACATATTTTAAGACAGGCACCCAAACAGTGAATCATCCAACATTACAGGCTACTTTTGAATATTTGGGTCTCAAGTTCTCAGTGCCACTATTTCCCGTTTATAAAGTAAAATAAGGACAGTAATACTCCACAGGTATATTGTAAGGCTTAATTCATTAACGCTTTTAAAGTCCTTTAATATCCTTGAATGGAAAGATTGATAGAATTGCAAAGTATTCTTCCTCCATATTTAGAGAGGGAGGTTCTCCATGTAACACACTGGAAAGTGATTCAGACCAAAAATGCCAGGGCCTGACAATAAAAAAAGACTAGACTGTATTTGAGCCTATGCAAGTCCAATGCTTTGCACAGCTTCTTCAGCTGACATTGGTGTGCACTTTTATGCTGTTACAGTGGGTCTTTTGCCTTTTAGATCTTTTTCTCGTTAGTCATTCCCCCTCCAATGGCAAATTTTTAAAAATCTATTCCCTTTAAAAACATCACACTTGATTATTGATCACACTAGCGGGAGATTTCTACCAAGACTAGATTTACCCCATTTGTAACATGGGAATACAGCTATTTTATCTTCTCTGTAGAGGAAATGTCAGTTCATGTCCCCTAAAGTCTTAGAATTCACCAAAAGTCTCTCACAAACCTCAATCAGCCCCCTTGAACTCCAGCTTATTAAAAGAAACAATTATTTATTTATTTTAAATGTTAGCGACCGTGCATGGAACCCAACACAAGCAGTTGGATTCCATTTTTCCTGAAGGTCCCGCAAAACTTTATCAGTTATCTCTGTCTGGATCCCATCTTGGTAACTCTCCCCAAAGTCTCAGACCAGCACCAAGCACAGCAGCAAGATCATTATGGAAAAAAGTCTACTGCAAAATGCAGTGGGATAGAAATATTGTTCCCTACCCAAAATTGTTGACGCTGATTCTGGAAATGTGTAACTCTCTATTAATTCCCCGTAGCCTGACTCATCTTCCAGCCTTCCATTTCTGTAACTCTGAAGCATCTGAACGTGGCTGGTGCACACACATACTTCCTATTCATTCTTCTGTTGTTCTCCCTAAGTGATGCAGCAGGATCTCCTCATGTACCGATTGAGATGACATGAAACCATGACAGAACTCTTGCCTTGAACCTCAGCTTACAGTCCAGACTCTAGCAGTCTCATGCTTGTCCAGGTGCTTTTTAAAAATGAAAAATTAAGATTTGCAGTAGATAACACTTTAAAGTATGTAACACACACACTTTCAATGCAAGTCTTTGAGGTTTGTTTTCTTCTCCTGCTCCATAACAGCACATTGGTGCTGCTGGACACAATAGCTTCAGCATTACCACAATGATGAATAATGAGATAATAAAATCTGAGTAAAACAAATTATTTTAGGGAGAAGCATGATCTACAGTTCTAATCCTAACTCCAACATGGACTCTTTCTGGGGCCTTAAACACATTTTGCAAATGGAAACAATGCTTATGCACGGCATATCCAGTAGACATAGAGATGTATTAATAGCATTGTACAAGGCATGGGTAAGACCTCATTTGGAATACTGTGCACAATTCTGGTCACTCATGTTCAAGAAAGAAACTGAAACTGCAACAAGTGCAGAGGAGCTACTGGGATGAACAGGAGAATGGAGAGCCTATCTTATGAGGGGAGGAGACTGGAAGAGCTTGGCTTGCTTAGTCTTGCAAAAAGAAGGCTGACATGGGATAGGACTGTTCTCCATAGACAGAGGTGGTCATGGCTGAAGTCAGAACATTGGACAGGATGAGGCAGGGCTCTGAGGTGACACCAAGCTCTCTCTCTCTCGTAGGTACTTGCTGACATGCTCAGAGTCTAACTGATCCCTATATGTGGGGTCAGCAAGGAATTTTCCCCCAGGTCAGACTGGCAGTGACCTGGGGATGTTTTTGCCTTCCTCTGCAGCATGTGGATGCAGGTCACTTGCAGCAATTCTCTGGCTGTATCTCACTTCATCATTACCCTGCTATTGCAGGGGCCTTGAGCTCTAGTGCACCTTAGTGCCTCCTGTCCATAAATGATCTGAACAGGGGGTAAACAGTGAGGTGGCAAAGTCTGCTGATGATTCAAATTCACTCAAGATAGTTAAGACCAAAGCTGACTGCGAAGTTACAAAGGGATCTGACAAAACTGGGTAACTGGGTGACTAAATGGCAAATGAAATCCAATGTTGATAGCTGCAAAATCATGCACATTTGAAAACATCATCCCAACTACACACACAAAATGATGGGTTCTCAATTAGCTCAAGAAAGAGATCTTGGAGTCATCGTGGACAGTTGTCTGAAAAACATCTGCTCAATGTGCATCAAAAAAGATAACCAAATGTTAGGAACATTAGGAAAGGGATACATAATAGGACAGAAAATATCATAATACCAGTATATAAACTCCTGGTACGCCCACACTTTGAATACCGCATGCAGTTCTGGTCACCCCATCTAAAATAAACACACATATTAAAATTGGAAAAAATACAGAGAAGGGCAACAAAAATGATTAGGGTTTTGGAACAGCTTCCACATGAGGAGAGATGAAAAAGACACGGACTGCTCATCTTAGAAAAGAGACAACTGAGGGTGGGATATGATAGAGGTCTATAAAATCATGAATGGTGTCAAGACAGTGAAAGTGTTATTTACCCTTTCACATAACACACGAACCAGAGGTTACCCAATGCAATTAATAGGAAGCAGGTGTAAACCAAACATAAGGAAATTCGCCTTCACACAATGCACAATCTGTGGAACTCATTCCCAGGTTATGTTGGGATGGCCAAAACTATAACTGAGTTGAAAAAAGAATTAGATAAGTTCATGGAGGATACATCCGTCCATGGCTATTAGCCAAGATGATCATGGATGCAACCCCAAACTCAGGTCTCCCCAGACTTCTGACTGCTTGAAGCTGAAACTGGATGAAAGGGGTGGATCACTTGATAAATGCCCTGTTCTGTTCATTCCCTCTGAAGCATCTGGCATTCGCTACTGTTGGAAAACAAGATACCCAGCTAGATGTACCATTGGTCTGGCCCGGTGTGGCCATTCTTATGGTCTTTACCTGTGGCACATAACAATCTAGTCACCTACAAGTCTCATTTACATGGTCTCTCTTCCATCATTAGGTTCAGTGTGTAGGTGCTTGGGAGTATTAATGGCCTGTGATATACAGGAGATCAAACTAGATGATCTAGTGGCCCCTTCTGGCCTTAAACTCTATGAATATGACTGATGGTAGCATTCTTGAGGAGCAGGGAGTCCTAGGTTTCAGTGAATTGCTTCTATTGAACTACTACATCAAGAACATAACGATGAAACTGGATTTGCTTCTCCTTCAGAATCCTCAAACTTTGACTCCTTGCCTCACTCACCTCTGCACTTCCTGTTAGACGCATGTGGTGCCCACAAAATGGCCTGTGCCACACGGATGAACCACACATGAATGTGTATACAGAACCCTTTGAAAATAAAAATAGAAGTATCATCCCAGTGCTGGCACGATTCACACCTGTTGATTTAATCTGATCAGTTCTGAGTGCTCTTCCCAAAGAAGAAACCTGAGGGGGCAAACGCTCAAGGGCCTCAGACAGGGTAGTGCAGGTGCAGCTGTGCTCTGTTTAGCGATAAAAAGATTTTATTGAACAACATGCCATTTACAGCAAAGCAACACATTTACAAGCCCCTTCATAAACTAACAGTATATGCAGCTAAAGAAAGATACACCACCATAGCTGACATTTCTACTAGACACGCCTCTGGCTGGTAACACAGAGCAATACTGCCTGGAAAATGGCAGTCAGCTGACATGCTTGGAGACACTTGTCTGAATTAGCTTAACGAAGAAACTAGTTTGCTGCAGCCCTGCTCAAAATTGCCTCAGCCTGCAACAGTCAGGCAACAAATGTGTGAAGAAACAAACAGCTGGGCAATCTCTGGTGCGGTCTCCCCACTAAACTGTCAGCCAGGAATGATTGTCTTCTTTCCAGGCTCACAGCTCATGTGTCCAGACCCTAAACGCACATGGCAGTGACCGAACAACGAGAATTACATGTGCAGGCAGGAGTGAACATCCCCAAAAAATCCCGAGAACACAGAGAATCGAACCACGAGTCGAGAAAATAGACACACAACTTGTACAGTCAGCTCAAATGCTTTGCTTTACCTATCCTCGGTGTGCTAGAATGCAAACCCTGCTGTCCCTCTTCAATTGCACAGCACATCTGGGCATTTTATAAAAGAGGAGATGCACTCCACACTGTCGTTTAAACAGAAAAATGCCAGCACTGGAGACTAGCTCTGTATATTTATAGTGCAAAGAGAAAGGCCATTCCAAAGGGAAAGGATAGCTTTGAGTTGGTGAGAGTCTAAGCAATGTTTCTGCAGCCTTTAAGAACTCATTTCTTACTACCTGATCCAAGAAGTGTTTCAGGGTTCTCTGTCATTTCACTAACAACCAAGAGACCACACAGCCCATTTCCAACTTATGGAATTTCCTCAGACCGTCTGATTTTGTTTCTCAAGGTCAATGCAGTATCACGTAGCAATAAAAGAGTTTCTCTTACCTGTAGCTGAATGGAGACTCTCCAGACTCCAGTATCTTGACAGTACGCCTCTCATACCACCACCACCGCACACTATCCCGCTGCTGTCAGAATCTGAACCCGGAGAGAGCCCAGAGCTTCCACTGCTACTGCAATTTTCTCCACTGTGTGCCCCACTGGACTCGCTGGGGCATTGCTGGGTCCTCATGCAGACAGGTAAAAGTGAGAGCCAAGGGCTCTGCTGTGCTGGAGGAGGAAAGTGGCTGAGCACTCTGTGGCTGCACTCAAGGCAGTGGTACCTGGTACTGCTGTCTAAGGGCTGAGCTGCATTCCTAGCCCCTTCCCCGCTAGTCGGCTGCACGATGCAACCTGACATCATAGGGGTCCACTAAGGAGGCTCCCTCTGTGGCAGCTGAAAAGCTCTCAGCTGCAGTTTCCAGAAGCAGGTTTGTATTAAAGCCGGTCTTGATGCATTAAAAAACCCAGGACAGGACAGAGATCTTCATTTCCAGTCCCACAGAACAATCAGATTAAACCATAAATGGGGACAGCTGAATTCATGCATTTTTAAAAGGTCCAAGCGAGAAAGACCTTGTGTTCTCTGCTTCCCCGGGGAACACTCAGAAAGGACCTAACACGCAAACTAATCATGGTCAGTACTGCAGGCTGCTGCTGCTATTAAAAACTAGTTTAAGTACTTAGAACAAAAATTGAAAATGAAAAATAAATGCTCAAAGCTGGAACAGCAGATTGGGATTCAGCGAGGCTGCTGCTGTGAGCATGTGAACTTCGAATAATATCATTTATCATCCACTCCCATACTATATAAACAGAGATGGTCTCTCTGTTCAGTTATGTGATTGCTTGCAGAAGACCCAAGTTAAATGGAATGATTGATGCTCTTTTTTTAATTAATTAAAATATGCTCATTAGCTTCCAAGTGCCAGAGTACGTCAATAACATGGAAAGAAGAGGTGATCTGCAGGGATGTCATTTTCCTGGAAGATGGAGCAACAACTGTTCTGTCCCCAAGAGCTCTGAAGCATGGCACAAGTTCCAGTGCAAAGGGACACTTCCAGATGAGCCTCTCTTTGCCACATCCATCAAAAATCCTGCCTTGAGGCAGCAGTTTTGTCAAACACTCTTAAAAATAAGCTAGCAGTGAGCACATGGTTTGCACCTGTGAGAAATGAGGATTTCACATTTTTTGTTTATATAAAAAGAAGGGAACTCACAGTTAGCAAAGCCGGCACCCTTTATGGTGTATCAAGAGTATTTTCATGGGGCTAGGTCAGCCCACGAGAGTTGTGCTGAGGGGACTGAAATTCTCAAGCCTATGAGTCAAATGACGGTACATTATTGCAGACAGACAACCTGACTATCCTATTACTTCCATCTATTTCACATCAGTGGAACCAGGAGCGGCTCTAGGTATTTTGACACCCCAAGCACAGCAGGCAGGCTGCCTTCAGCGGCTTGCCTGCGGGAGGTCCCCAGTCCCGCAGATTCAGCGGCTTGCCTGCAGGAGGTCCGCCGAAGCCGTGGGACCAGCAGACCCTCCGCAGGCATGCCGTCGAAGGCAACCTGCCTGCCGCCCTTGCAATGACCAGCAGAGCACCCCCGTGGCTTGCCGCCCCAGGCACGCGCTTGGCGTGCTGGTGCCTGGAGCTGCCCCTGAGTGGAACCTGGTCAACTTCAGTGAAGTTATTCCTAGTTTACACAGGTGTAAGACCAGAATCAGGCCCACAGTCTGCTGCCCCCTTCCTCTACCCACAAGATTCCAGGCACTAGTGGCAGCTGAAGGAGACTCTGGCACTATGGCTCCTGCACTGAGTGGAGTTACTCCAGATTTACACCACTGTAACTTGAGATCTTGCCCCTCAGCTCTGTATTGCCAGTGATAGTAAGATATTTGAGGTGGGGATGTTCAGGGAAATTGCCGGTTAGTTTAATGCTTCCCACTTCCCATAACACTCAGAGAGATGGAGGCACATCTCTCCTACATAGAGCTTCGTGGCTGACATTAGTAATAGACATATCAGTCACCTGGGTGAAGCTCTGAAGTGGCAAGGGCCCCTGTAGTAAAACAAGAGAGACAAGCATTCAACCAGATGTGTCAGCTGAAACATTAATGTCGATAAATGTAAAGTAATGCACACTGGAAAAAAAAATCCCAACTATACATACAATATGATGGGGGCTAATTTAGCTACAAAGAATCAGGAAAAAGATCTTGGCGTCATTGTGGATAGTTCTCTGAAGACGTCCACGCAGTGTGCAGAGGCGGTCAAAAAAGCAAACAGGATGTTAGGAATCATTAAAAAGGGGATAGACAATAAGATGGAGAATACATTATTGCCCTTATATAACTCCATGGTACGCTCACATCTTGAATACTGCGTACAGAGGTGGTCTCCTCATCTCAAAGACGATATACTGGAACTAGAAAAGGTTCAGAGAAGGGCAACTAAAATGATTAGGGGTTTAGAACAGGTCCCATATGAGGAGAGATTAAAGAGACTAGGACTTTTCAGCTTGGAAAAGAGGAGACTAAGGAGGGATATGATAGAGGTATATGAAATCATGAGTGATGTGGAGAAAGTAGATAAGGAAAAGTTATTTACTTATTCCCATAATAGAAGAACTAAGGGCCACCAAATGAAATTAATAGGCAGCAGGTTTAAAAGAAATAAAAGGAAGTTCTTCACACAGCGCACAGTCAACTTGTGGAATCCTTGCCTGATGAGGTTGGGAAGGCTAGGACTATAACAGTGTTTAAAAGAGAACTGGATAAATTCATGGAGGTTAAGTCCATTAACGGCTATTAGCCAGGATGGGTAAGGAATGGTGTCTCTAGCCTCTGTTTGTCAGAGGGTGGAGATGGATGGCAGGAGAGAGATCACTTGATCATTACCTGTTAGGTTCACTCCCTCTAGGGCACTTGGCATTGGCCACGGTCGGTAGACAGGATACTGGGCTAGAAGGACCTTTGGTCTGACCCAGTATGGCCGTTCTTATGTTCTTATGACAGCCACCCATGCTTCCATTAGTAGGGGAGACTGAAATGTCTTTAAAAGTGCCCTTTTTCAGGAGTTTTATTAGACTAGGATGAAATCTGAGGATTTGGTTCAGCAAAGCTTAAACAAAGTTTTCTAACTGTTCACATGTAATCCCTGCCGAGGACAGACATTTTAAAAAGAGGTGTTGTCTAGTGATTTGAAAACAGGTGTTGGGTCCAGGAATCCCCAAGTTCAAAATCCCATCCCTGATACTGCCTGCCTTCCTGGCCTTGGATGAGTCACTTCACCTTTATTTCCCTACCTGAGAAATGGGAATAATGTTTACCCCCCTCACCGGGGTTATGAGAATTAGTTACTCTTTATAACAGACAGTGAAGAGGAAAACAACTCTATAGTGTGATTATTTTTGCACTTTCCCCTTTGGTGTTCCTCCCAAGATCCTGGTCCAGCATGTAACAGGCTGTGTGTAAAACCTGGGATGATTCTTTAGAGGAAGACTTTTCTTTGGTTGCTCCAAAGGCCCAGTCAAGAATTTGGTCATTTCATCCTTCTTTCTCAGAAAAGACATCTGTCATAATGATGGTCTATGCAGCTATATAATCTGTTTTCTCTGAGGAGTCTATGAGCTGCCATTGTGTGCCTCTGTTCAGATGCAGAATGTTACAGTGTGAACATAGTGTTCTCTCATAAGACTTTATGTTTGTTCTCCATTCATTGTTCTCCTTAATCCAACATAAGATACATGGACTAAAATACACACATTTTGGCCTGTGTGTATGAAAAAACAAAACGGTAAGGGTCTCAGAAAGTGATAAAGGAAAGTCAGAACAATGGATTTATGAATAAAGCTGATCTGGGTTCTGATTAGATGAAGCGCACAACAGATCGGCTTTAAGCCAGTCAAAATCCAGGAAGCCACTATTATTGAGATTCCTAAACACAGATCTAGGACCCTAACTTTAGGTACCAGAGTTTGAAATTTTTGACTTTAATAATTCTATCAAAGAGAAATAAAGATGTTATCCCACAATCATTTTCTCCAGCTCTGACAAAGAAATCACTTTGGGTTTGCCTTAGTAGTGGGGCAGGAGAATATTTTCCTGGGATAGAGTTCTAGTCCACAGATGTTTTCTCAAATGGAAAACCCTTTGTATTCCATCACTTCTGGTTATGACAAAGCACTTAACAATGTCCAGCCACTCAGACAGCTCATCCTTGAACTGTTCAATTCGTCTTTATAATAAGCAGCACTTGGAGTAGCAGTAACAATAATGTTCCATTTCCACTGGAGATGAGGGAGTTCCATGGCCTTATCTTTTAAATACAGAAAAATGAAAGACACCTGTGATTTCATCATATTTGAATGCATGCACCCTACTGTGCCTCTCAATATAAAGCAACGTCCCTGCATTCTCAGATTGACTGAAACAGAACTCCTCCTCTTTGCTGTCCAGTCAAATCTAACCAAAATTGCTCATATTATCACACACACAACTAAAAGAAGCATTGATTGATGGGGACAAATAACAAGAGCAAATATCGACAGTGGGACTGCACACACTAAGTATAGCTAGAGTACATCAGAGAGGCAGTGTGGCCTAGTGGCTAGGGCACGAGATGGGGACTCAGGAGACCTAGATTATACTCCCATCTCTGCCACTGATCTGCTGCAAATCATTCTCTCTGTGCTCCTTTGTTTACCCTCCCACCCTTTGCTTGTCTTTTCTATGTAACCTGTAAGCTGCTTGGGATTCTTACTGTGTGTTTGTATAACCCCTATCGCAATTGGTCCCTAATCTCAGGTGGAACCTGTTGGTGCTACTGTAACAGTAATAATAAAATAGTGACCTCATGGTGTCACTGGATAGGCACATTTTAATGCAGTGCAAGGAATATCTACATTCTGTAAAGCCTGGCTCCAGAAATCCCACTCAGGAACCCCACCCACCTTGGAGAGATGCCTTCTACTCACACATATCTGGCAGCAACTTTTCCTTTGCACTGGTTTTCTTCTGCTGGTTTTGGGGGAGCACGGAGATGGGTTAGAGTATTATCTGTATTGTAGCAGAGCCTATGAACTCCAGTCACAGCTGAGGGCCCTGTTGTGCTAGATGCTGTGCCACATGTAACAAGGCGGCAATTTTGTCTAGGAGACCTTAATCAAATATCCGCTGTGTTCACCTGCTCTAGTCTTTTGTGTCTGAAGATGGCTGATTTGGGGGAGGGAGGTAAGTGGGATTGTCTGCACAGCAGTTTATAGTTTTCTAGGATTTTCTTTCACTTTTCCAATTAAAAAATAGATAAGAAAGGTTTTGTGGATATACAAAAACGTTTTTCCCTAGGTAGATAGTGCACACATTCCCATTTAAATGCTCTCTAATACACAGGTACGCAGTAAAGTTTCACACTGGGAACCAGCTAGCACAGCTTTCAATATATGATACATGTGGCAATCTTTGAGAGAGTACACATTGCCAGAGCAAACACTGGTGGTTAAGATTAGATGCAGTATGTCAATCTTAAATCCATTTAATCTTTCTATGATTTATAGACAGAGTGCAAAATAAAGATGACACTGCAATTAGCTTCCAACCATTTAAACTCTATAATACCCTCTCCATGGTAAAAAAGAGAAGGAATTGACATTTCAAGCTACAGCGCTAGCTTTTAAGGTGTGCAAGTGAGAACACACACACACACGGGCTCCCCCCCCACACTTTTTTTGTTCTATAATGTTGGCTTAATAACCACTTGCCTTTCAAGAAGAAAAAGTGCAAAAAACTATGTGAGTAAAATAGCCTGTCTTGTTATTTAGCCAAACTACAAGACTGCTAAATATTTATAATATATAATGAAGGCCTTTTATTAAGCTATTGTTTCCTCCTTTGAATAGATTTCTCCAGCAGTTGTCAAACATCTTCACATTAACTGTTGCCCAGTGTGAGTGTAACAGCCTATCCATTGCTGGGAAAACAGGATGAAAGTCAGCCATAGGATGCTGAGTAAACAAACAGTCTCTCTGCTGAAAAAAACATTTTCCTGTACCCAAGCAGGTCATCTTACTAAGCGAATCCCTAACTCTGCTTACATTGACACTGCTCTCTGTGTGTCCATTTAATGCAGACGTAAAAACTCACTACACATGGGGCTTATACAAAAATAAAAATTGGCCAGGTTTGTGCCATGGCCAGAGCAATGTCAGGTAGTTCTCTCACCACTAGTAAGAAGGGAGCAAGCTCAGGGCTCATGCCAGCATCAGTACTGATGCTACCATGCACTCTGGTGCGCAGTTGAAGTATACCCAGAGGCACCATTCTTTAGTTCATCTCTTGGGTTGTCGGAGGAATAAGGAGGTCTCATCTGGTTCACTAAGAGTGATTCTATCCCCCTAAATCAGGTTTACACTTCAACCCTGAACAGTTTTAAAACTCGTTTAGTGGAGCCAGTTTGAATTTGGGAGGAAATTTTCCCAGTGTGACAGGTCCTTATCAAACAGAGTAGATGATATCCTTGCTGTTTTAGCCAGCTGAAATAGGTTTTCATATTGAAGGCTGTGTGTGAGCTGTTCCTGAGAACATGAGGGATATTCCATTTGCCTAGAGAGGCAAGGCAACACCAGCCACTGTGCTAATATGTTATTTCAGAAAGTCCTTAGAGAAACCATTCCTCAGGTAGGAACTCTCCAGCTGCCATTATGTTTTATTTTGTTCACACTGAGTTCCAACACTTGGTTCTAGACACAGCCTTGTTTTATTATTCACAGCAAGTGTGGCATAAGATGCATCCTCTTATAAAACATTTACTTTGGTTTCAATGCTGGCCTTTTGATATGACGTTCCTCCTCTCTACATTCACCCATGAGGAGAGAGCAAACTCTGTTGATTTTTGGTTCACCTGGACTACACCATCCAAATGTTTCATGACAGTCTGACAGTGGAACAACCCTAACAGGTTTCCTTGGACCAAAACCATCAGGACAGCCATCTCCTGAGGACCCTCCTAACACTCTTATCCATCCATTCTTCAAACCATGGCCCCCCAAAATCCCACCATTCCTCTCTTCTAGGAGGTCAGTGACCAGCCCTCCCTCTCTTCTTTGTACTGGGCCCAGTAGCCCCTCTTTGGGACCTTCAGAGGGTGCCAAGTAGCTGCTTCTTCACATTTTCTAGAAATCAGGCTTGGGCTGCTCTCTCCAATCCACTACAGTCTTGATGAGAGGAGAAGCAGAAAGTGGTGTTTCCTGTCCTCCCTTGTACTCACACATTGGAGTGGGAGACGGAAAAACATTCCCTTTTCTACTTTCGGAAACTGCTAGCACCATAGGCTCCCATAATCCCCAATGTGCAGATCTTAGAGAATGCGTTAAGTCTTATGCAATGTCAATACTCCTGTGGTGAGCCTGGTAGCCAGCAGTAATGGTAGAGGAAATGTTTCCTTTCTTCTCTCACCCTAAAATGGAAAGAGGCAGGTATTTTCCTGGACCACCTCAAAGACTCCACCAGTTTGTGTGTGCACAGTGGACTATTCCAGGATGCCACCCTAGAAACCAAATGATGGAGATCAATTCACATAACACCCCCTGAAAGTCTGGGAAAGAGTACTCAGCCTCAGAAAAGGGAGATGCTGGCAAGGCGAGAGGCAACTGGCCCACCTGAAGAGAGCAACAATAACGCTTGGGTTCAGTCCTGCTGCTTTGAAGGAAGGAGGGAGAGATGAGCCAGGTGAAAGGGAGGATAATGTACTTTTCAAGTAATCTCATCCCAGGTCTGCAAACTGTTTGTGGATCTAGGATGTTTGCAACTAGGATCAGAACCTGAATTTTGCTCCCTGTCTCCAGACAAGTTGATCTTTTCCTCTGAGGCAGTGTACTGAGACACAGTTTCTCAGGGATATAGGGCCCAAAACATAAAGGATTCATTGATCAAAGTCAATACCTGGAATTGCAGAAGGTAATGGGTAAGAAGCCAGCAGAGTCTCTGGAGAAGAGTCGTGATCTGTGCCCTATGGTCGACTTTGCTAAGCACGTGGACATCTGTGTACTGAACTCACTGAAGCTCCCAATTTGTTTTTTTTAAATGTACCATCACCTATGGTCTAGTCCAGTCACAGCGGCACGGGTGACTGTTGCCAGGCATCAAGAGGAAAGGTCATAGCTATCTAACTAAACACTAATGGCAAAAGCACTTAGTGTAGCAATCAATGCCACCTTAGATTTCCAGAGCAGCCAGGGAGTCAGGAGTTCCCCTGCAGATTGCAAATCTCCTTGACAAATCATGGTCCTATCTCCCTCAATAATCTTTGTAGAGCACAACCACGTACCAGTATCACCCTACACTTGTCTGGACTAAGGTTCAACAAACACATTTTCATTCAGACTCCACCGCACATAGGGAAAACAATATACAAGCAACTAATTTTTAGTAAAAAGTAGTTAGAGCTGCATCTCCTCCACCTACTAGTGTCTCATAAGTGTCCCTACTGGCCTCATTGAACAAAGGGGCTGTAGTGGGGCAGTTACCCCACTCCTGAGGAACAGGGGTTAAAAGCAGCCCTGGGGAGGGCTGTGGCTGGGAGGAAGCAGCTCCTAGGCTGATTGCAGAAATAGCCACAGCTGTGGCCATGCCTGAGTCAGGCCACAGCTGGCCCTATAAAAGGCCAGTGAGCTAGGAGCTGGCAGAGACTCCCTGTAGCTTTGAGAGGAAGGGACCTGGCTGCAGGAAGCCGAGAAAAGGTACTCAGAGTGGAGCAGGGCTGAGGGAAGGCCAAGAGAGCTGGGGAGCTCGGCCCTGGAAACCCCCAAGTTAGGTACAGGGGTTGCAGGGGGCAGCCCAAGGGTAAGCAGAGGCAGCAGGTCCAAACCCCTCTTGCCTATGATGAGTGGCTTTTACGCTGCAGTCTGCCCCAGTGAGAGGGGGCTAGATGGTGATTGGCAGTAGCACACAACTGAGGCAACTGAGGGTTGGGGGTTCCCCTGGGTGGGGAGACCCTGAGACTGTGGGGGTATTGCCAGGGGGCAGCACCCCAAAGACAAGGGACACTGGGTCCTTGGAGGGACATGGGAGCCAGTGGCAGTGGAACACCAACCTGCAGAGGATGCGCCGGAGCTGGAAAAAGAGCTAATTCCCAGGACACCAGAAGGAGGCACTGCAGGGGTGAGTCCCGCCCTGTTATAGGGTGACAGATTGGAACTTTGCAGAACCTTACAAGAAACCACCCTTGGAACATGCAATTAACTGTCCGACCCCAACCTCTGGAGTCTCTAAGAGGAAAGACTCAAACTACTGCATCTCGATTATCCCAGACATGAATGTAAGGATCTAAATTGTTAAAAGACCATGCACAGCATCCCCTTGTCCTAGTACAAGGGACAGAAGCATGGATGAAGATCACACAATTTTTCCTGCATTAATCACGCACCCTCAACGAATGCCATGCATCATGGCCATCATCCTACCATACAAGAAGGACTGGAGGGAAGTCTAGGAAATTTCCAAACTCACAGAAGCCTCTGTAGTATCCCTTGCCCAATCTGATGCAAGGAGCAGATTCTGGAAGTGGGGTTTTTACCAAACTCCATCACCTGGTCACACACAACACAACCGCAGGAGGCCTCCATTTTCCTTGCATCAGTGTATACAGTGGCTTTCCATGAATTAAATGATTATTAATACAGAGGCTATTTAAACTTTAAAGTCAAGAATAAATATTCAATTATTTTAAAAATATCTGGTAAATGGTCATATTCAGTTTTGTTATAAATAAACCACAGCTCTGTCCAGGGCAGCAATTATAAAACAGAGCTGTGTAAGAAATGAAATGTACATATTTTTGTACTGCAGCTGCATCCAAGATGTTTTTTATCATAAGATTCACCAGTGAGCCTGGAGCATTGCCCAGTCAAATGGCTTAGTTTTCTTACCAGCTTCAGAGAAACATCCTACCAGGATGAAAATGGGCAAGCAAACACAAACATAAAGTGACCAGATGTCCCGATTTTATAGGGACAGTCCCGATTTTGGGGTCTTTTTCTTCTATAGGCTCCTATTACCTCCACCCCCATCCCGATTTTTCACATTTGCTGTCTGGTCACCCTAACACACACACACACACACACACACACA